>NW_027361687.1:48850000-48867500 GCF_039654945.1 Dendrobates tinctorius
AGAATTACACCCAGTATACAGGACAGGAGAAGTGGTACTGTGCAGTGTATATGTACAGAATAATACAGATACTGAGAATTAAACCCAGTATACAAGACAGGAGAAGTGGTACTGTGCAGTGTATATATACAGAATAATACAGATACTGAGAATTACACCCAGTATACAGGACAGGAGAAGTGGCACTGTGCAGTGTATATACAGAATAATACAGATACTGAGGATTACACCCGGTATACAGGACAGAAGTGGTACTGTGCATTGTATATATACAGAATAATACAGATACTGAGAATTACACCCAGTATACAGGACAGGAGAAGTGGTACTGTGCAGTCTATATATACGGAATAATACAGATACTGAAAATTACACCCAGTATACAGGACAGGAGAAGTGGTACTGCGCAGTCTATATATACAAAATAATACAGAAACTAAGAATTACACCCAGAATACAGGACAGGAGAAGTGGTACTGTGCAGTCTATAAATACGGAATAATACAGATAATGAAAATTACACCCAGTATACAGGACAGGAAAAGTGGTACTGTGCAGTGTATATATACAGAATAATACAGATACTGAGAATTATACCCAGTATACAGGACAGGAGAAGTGGTACTGTGCAGTGTATATATACAAAATAATACAGATACTGAGAATTATACCCAGTATACAGGACAGGAGAAGTGGTACTGTGCAGTGTATATATACAGAAGAATACAGATACTGAGAATTACACCCAGTATACAGGACAGGAGAAGTGGTACTGTACAGTGTATATATACAGAATAATACAGACACTGAAAATTACACCCAGTGTACAGGACAGGAGAAGTGGTACTGTGCAGTGTATATATACAGAATAATACAGACACTGATAATTACACCCAGTATACAGGACAGGAGAAGTGGTACTGTGCAGTGTATATATACAGAATAATACAGATACTGATAATTACACCCAGTATACAGGACAGGAGAAGTGGTACTGTGCAGTGTATATATACAGAATAATACAGATACTGAGAATTATACCCAGTATACAGGACAGGAGAAGTGGTACTGTGCAGTGTATATATACAGAATAATACAGATACTGAGAACTACACCCAGTGCACAGGACAGGAGAAGTGGTACTGTGCAGTGTATATATACAGAATAATACAGACACTGAAAATTACACCCAGTGTACAGGACAGGAGAAGTGGTACTGTGCAGTGTATATATACAGAATAATACAGACACTGATAATTACACCCAGTATACAGGACAGGAGAAGTAGTACTGTGCAGTGTATATATACAGAATAATACAGATACTGAGAATTACACCCAGTATACAGGACAGGATAAGTGGTACTGTGCAGTGTATATATACAGTACAATACAGATACTGAGAATTACACCCAGTATACAGGGCAGGAGAAGTGGTACTGTGCAGTGTATATATACAGAATAATACAGATACTGAGAATTACACCCAGTATACAGGACAGGAGAAGTGGTACTGTGCAGTGTACATATACAGAATAATACAGATACTGAGAATTACACCCAGTATACAGGACAGGAGAAGTGGTACTGTGCAGTGTATATATACAGAATAATACAGATACTGAGAATTACACCCAGTATACAGGACAGGAGAAGTGGTACTGTGCAGTGTATATATACAGTATAACACAGATACTGAGAATTACACCCAGTATACATGGCAGGAGAAGTGGTACTGTGCAGTGTATATATACAGAATAATACAGATACTGAGAATTACACCCAGTATACAGGACAGGAGAAGTGATACTGTGCAGTGTATATATACAGAATAATACAGATACTGAGAATTACACCCAGTATACAGGACAGGAGAAGTGGTACTGTGCAGTGTATATATACAGTATAACACAGATACTGAGAATTACACCCAGTATACAGGGCAGGAGAAGTGGTACTGTGCAGTGTATATATACAGAATAATACAGATACTGAGAATTACACCCAGTATACAGGACAGGAGAAGTGGTACTGTGCAGTCTATATATACGGAATAATACAGATACTGAGAATTATACCCAGTATACATGACAGGAGAAGTGGTACTGTGCAGTGTATATATATAGAATAATACAGATACTGAGAATTACACCCAGTATACAGGACAGGAGAAGTGGTACTGTGCAGTCTATATATACAGAATAATACAGACACTGAAAATTACACCCAGTGTACAGGACAGGAGAAGTGGTACTGTGCAGTGTATATATACAGAATAATACAGATGCTGATAATTACACCCAGTATACAGGGCAGGAGAAGTTGTACTGTGCAGTGTATATACAGAATAATACAGATACTGAGAATTACACCCAGTATACAGGACAGGAGAAGTGGTACTGTGCAGTGTATATATACAGTATAATACAGATACTGAGGATTACACCCAGTATACAGGACAGGAAAAGTGGCACTGTGCAGTGTATATATACAGAATAATACAGATACTGAGAATTACACCCAGTATACAGGACAGGAGAAGTGGTACTGTGCAGTGTATATATATAGGATAATACAGATACTGAGAATTACACCCAGTATACAGGACAGGAGAAGTGGTACTGTGCAGTCTATATATAAGGAATAATACAGATACTGAGAATTATACCCAGTATACATGACAGGAGAAGTGGTACTGTGCAGTTTATATATACAGAATAATACAGATACTGAGAATTACACCCAGAATACAGGGCAGGAGAAGTGGTACTGTGCAGTGTATATATACAGAATAATACAGATACTGAGAATTACACCCAGAATACAGGGCAGGAGGAGAAGTGGTACTGTGCAGTGTAAATATACAGAATAATACAGATACTGAGAATTACACCCAGTATACAGGACAGGAGAAGTGGTACTGTGCAGTGTATATATACAGAATAATACACAGATACTGAGAATTACACCCAGTATACAGGACAGGAGAAGTGATACTGTGCAGTGTATATATACAGAATAATACAGATACTGAGAATTACACCCAGTATACAGGACAGGAGAAGTGATACTGTGCAGTGTATATATACAGAATAATACAGGTACTGAGAATTACACCCAGTATACAGGACAGGAGAAGTGGTACTGTGCAGTGTATATATACAGAATAATACATATACTGAGAATTACACCCAGTATACAGGACAGGAGAAGTGGTACTGTGCAGTGTATATATACACAGAATAATACAGATACTGAGAATTACACACAGTACACAGGACAGGAGAAGTGGTACTGTGCAGTGTATATATACAGAATAATACAAATACTGAGCATTACACCCAGTATACAGGACAGGAGAAGTGGCACTGTGCAGTGTATATATACAGAGTAATACAGATACTGAGAATTACACCCAGTATACAGGAAAGGAGAAGTGGTACTGTGCAGTGTATATATACAGTATAACACAGATACTGAGAATTACACCCAGTATACAGGACAGGAAAAGTGGTACTGTGCAGTGTATATATACAGAATAATACAGATACTGAGAATTACACCCAGTATACAGGACAGGAGAAGTGGTACTGTGCAGTGTATATATACATAATAATACAGATACTGAGAATTACACTCAGTATACAGGACAGGAGAAGTGGCACTGTGCAGTGTATATATACAGAGTAATACAGATACTGAGAATTACACCCAGTATACAGGAAAGGAGAAGTGGTACTGTGCAGTGTATATATACAGTATAACACAGATACTGAGAATTACACCCAGTATACAGGACAGGAAAAGTGGTACTGTGCAGTGTATATATACAGAATAATACAGATACTGAGAATTACACCCAGTATACAGGACAGGAGAAGTGGTACTGTGCAGTGTATACGTACAGAATAATACAGATACTGAGAATTACACCCAGTATACAGGACAGGAGAAGTGGTACTGTGCAGTGTATATGTACAGAATAATACAGATACTGAGAATTAAACCCAGTATACAAGACAGGAGAAGTGGTACTGTGCAGTGTATATATACAGAATAATACAGATACTGAGAATTACACCCAGTATACAGGACAGGAGAAGTGGCACTGTGCAGTGTATATACAGAATAATACAGATACTGAGGATTACACCCAGTATACAGGACAGGAGAAGTGGTACTGTACAGTGTATATATACAGAATAATACAGAAACTAAGAATTACACCCAGAATACAGGACAGGAGAAGTGGTACTGTGCAGTCTATATATACGGAATAATACAGATAATGAAAATTACACCCAGTATACAGGACAGGAAAAGTGGTACTGTGCAGTGTATATATACAGAATAATACAGATACTGAGAATTATACCCAGTATACAGGACAGGAGAAGTGGTACTGTGCAGTGTATATATACAAAATAATACAGATACTGAGAATTATACCCAGTATACAGGACAGGAGAAGTGGTACTGTGCAGTGTATATATACAGAAGAATACAGATACTGAGAATTACACCCAGTATACAGGACAGGAGAAGTGGTACTGTACAGTGTATATATACAGAATAATACAGACACTGAAAATTACACCCAGTGTACAGGACAGGAGAAGTGGTACTGTGCAGTGTATATATACAGAATAATACAGACACTGATAATTACACCCAGTATACAGGACAGGAGAAGTGGTACTGTGCAGTGTATATATACAGAATAATACAGATACTGATAATTACACCCAGTATACAGGACAGGAGAAGTGGTACTGTGCAGTGTATATATACAGAATAATACAGATACTGAGAATTATACCCAGTATACAGGACAGGAGAAGTGGTACTGTGCAGTGTATATATACAGAATAATACAGATACTGAGAACTACACCCAGTGCACAGGACAGGAGAAGTGGTACTGTGCAGTGTATATATACAGAATAATACAGACACTGAAAATTACACCCAGTGTACAGGACAGGAGAAGTGGTACTGTGCAGTGTATATATACAGAATAATACAGACACTGATAATTACACCCAGTATACAGGACAGGAGAAGTAGTACTGTGCAGTGTATATATACAGAATAATACAGATACTGATAATTACACCCAGTATACAGGACAGGATAAGTGGTACTGTGCAGTGTATATATACAGTACAATACAGATACTGAGAATTACACCCAGTATACAGGGCAGGAGAAGTGGTACTGTGCAGTGTATATATACAGAATAATACAGATACTGAGAATTACACCCAGTATACAGGACAGGAGAAGTGGTACTGTGCAGTGTATATATACAGAATAATACAGATACTGAGAATTACACCCAGTATACAGGACAGGAGAAGTGGTACTGTGCAGTGTATATATACAGAATAATACAGATACTGAAAATTACACCCAGAATACAGGACAGGAGAAGTGGTACTGTGCAGTGTATATATACAGAAGAATACAGATACTGAGAATTACACCCAGTATACAGGACAGGAGAAGTGGTACTGTGCAGTCTATATATACAGAATAATACAGACACTGATAATTCCACCCAGTATACAGGACAGGAGAAGTGGTACTGTGCAGTGTATATATACAGAATAATACAGATACTGAGAATTACACCCAGTATACAGGACAGGAGAAGTGGTACTGTGCAGTGTATATATACAGTATAACACAGATACTGAGAATTACACCCAGAATACATGGCAGGAGAAGTGGTACTGTGCAGTGTATATATACAGAATAATACAGATACTGAGAATTACACCCAGTATACAGGACAGGAGAAGTGATACTGTGCAGTGTATATATACAGAATAATACAGGTACTGAGAATTACACCCAGTATACAGGACAGGAGAAGTGGTACTGTGCAGTGTATATATACAGTATAACACAGATACTGAGAATTACACCCAGTATACAGGGCAGGAGAAGTGGTACTGTGCAGTGTATATATACAGAATAATACAGATACTGAGAATTACACCCAGTATACAGGACAGGAGAAGTGGTACTGTGCAGTCTATATATACGGAATAATACAGATACTGAGAATTATACCCAGTATACATGACAGGAGAAGTGGTACTGTGCAGTGTATATATATAGAATAATACAGATACTGAGAATTACACCCAGTATACAGGACAGGAGAAGTGGTACTGTGCAGTCTATATATACAGAATAATACAGACACTGAAAATTACACCCAGTGTACAGGACAGGAGAAGTGGTACTGTGCAGTGTATATATACAGAATAATACAGATGCTGATAATAACACCCAGTATACAGGGCAGGAGAAGTTGTACTGTGCAGTGTATATACAGAATAATACAGATACTGAGAATTACACCCAGTATACAGGACAGGAGAAGTGGTACTGTGCAGTGTATATATACAGTATAATACAGATACTGAGGATTACACCCAGTATACAGGACAGGAAAAGTGGTACTGTGCAGTGTATATATATAGGATAATACAGATACTGAGAATTACACCCAGTATACAGGACAGGAGAAGTGGTACTGTGCAGTCTATATATAAGGAATAATACAGATACTGAAAATTACACCCAGTATACATGACAGGAGAAGTGGTACTGTGCAGTGTATATATATATATATATATATATACAGAAGAATACAGATACTGAGAATTACACCCAGTATACAGGACAGGAGAAGTGGTACTGTGCAGTCTATTTATACGGAATAATACAGATACTGAGAATTATACCCAGTATACATGACAGGAGAAGTGGTACTGTGCAGTGTATATATTATACAGAATAATACAGATACTGAGAATTACACCCAGAATACAGGGCAGGAGAAGTGGTACTGTGCAGTGTATATATACAGAATAATACAGATACTGAGAATTACACCCAGAATACAGGGCAGGAGGAGAAGTGGTACTGTGCAGTGTAAATATACAGAATAATACAGATACTGAGAATTACACCCAGTATACAGGACAGGAGAAGTGGTACTGTGCAGTGTATATATACAGAATAATACACAGATACTGAGAATTACACCCAGTATACAGGACAGGAGAAGTGATACTGTGCAGTGTATATATACAGAATAATACAGATACTGAGAATTACACCCAGTATACAGGACAGGAGAAGTGGTACTGTGCAGTCTATATATACGGAATAATACAGATACTGAAAATTACACCCAGTATACAGGACAGGAAAAGTGGTACTGTGCAGTGTATATATACAGAATAATACAGATACTGAGAATTACACCCAGTATACAGGACAGGAGAAGTGGTACTGTGCAGTGTATATATACAGAATAATACAGATACTGAGAATTACACCCAGTATACAGGACAGGAGAAGTGGTACTGTGCAGTGTATATATACAGAATAATACAGATACTGAGAATTACACCCAGTATACAGGACAGGAGAAGTGATACTGTGCAGTTTATATATACAGAATAATACAGATACTGAGAATTACACCCAGTATACAGGACAGGAGAAGTGGTACTGTGCAGTCTATATATACAAAATAATACAGAAACTGAGAATTACACCCAGTATACAGGACAGGAGAAGTGGTACTGTGCAGTGTATATATACAGAATAATACAGATACTGAAAATTACTCCCAGTATACAGGACAGGAGAAATGGTACTGTGCAGTGTATATATACAGAATAATACAAATACTGAGAATTACACCCAGTATACAGGAGAGGAGAAGTGGTACTGTGCAGTATATATATACAGAAGAATACAGATACTGAGAATTACACCCAGTATACAGGGCAGGAGAAGTGGTACTGTGCAGTGTATATATACAAAATAATACAGATACTGAGAATTACACCCAGGATACAGGACAGGAGAAGTGGTACTGTGCAGTGTATATATACAGAAGAATACAGATACTGAGAATTACACCCAGTATACAGGGCTGGAGAAATGGTACTGTGCAGTGTATATATACAGAATAATACAGATACTGAGAATTACACAAAGTATACAGGACAGGAGAAGTGGTACTGTGCAGTGTATATATACAGAATAATACAGATACTGAGAATTACACCCAGTATACAGGACAGGAGAAGTGGTACTGTGCAGTGTATATATACAGAATAATACAGATACTGAGAATTACACCCAGTATACAGGACAGGAGAAGTGGTACTGTGCACTGTATATATACAGAAGAAAACAGATACTGAAAATTACTCCCAGTATACAGGACAGGAGAAATGGTACTGTGCAGTGTATATATACAGAATAATACAGATACTGAGAATTACACCCAGTATACAGGACAGGAGAAGTGGTACTGTGCAGTGTATATATACAGAATAATACAGATACTAAAAATTACTCCCAGTATACAGGACAGGAGAAATGGTACTGTGCAGTGTATATATACAGAATAATACAGATACTGAGAATTACACCCAGTATACAGGAAAGGAGAAGTGGTACTGTGCAGTGTATATATATAGTATAATACAGATGCTGAGGATTACACCCAGTATACAGGACAGGAGAAGTGGTACTGTGCAGTGTATATATACAGAATAATACAGATACTGAGAATTACACCCAGTATACAGGGCAGGAGAAGTGATATTGTGCAGTGTATATATACAGAATAATACAGATACTGAGAATTACACCCAGTATACAGGGCAGGAGAAGTGGTACTGTGCAGTGTATATATACAGAATAATACAGATACTGAGAATTACACCCAGAATACAGGGCAGGAGAAGTGGTACTGTGCAGTGTATATATACAGAATAATAAAGATACTGAGAATTACACCCAGTATACAGGACAGGAGAAGTGGTACTGTGCAGTGTATATATACAGAATAATACAGATACTGAGCATTAAACCCAGTATACAGGAGAGGAGAAGTGGTACTGTGCAGTGTATATATACAGAATAATACAGATACTGAGAATTATACCCAGTATACAGGACAGGAGAAGTGGTACTGTGCAGTGTATATATACAGAATAATACAGATACTGAGAATTACACCCAGTATACAGGACAGGAGAAGTGGTACTGTGCAGTGTATATATAAAGAATAATACAGATACTGAGAATTACACCCAGTATACAGGACAGGAGAAATGGTACTGTGCAGTGTATATATACAGAATAATACAGATACTGAGAATTACACCCAGTATACAGGACAGGAGAAGTGGTACTGTGCAGTGTATATATACAGAAGAATACAGATACTGAGAATTACACCCAGTATACAGGAGAGGAGAAGTGGTACTGTGCAGTGTATATATACAGAATAATACAGACACTGAAAATTACACCCAGTGTACAGGAGAGGAGAAGTGGTACTGTGCAGTGTATATATACAGAATAATACAGACACTGATAATTACACCCAGTATACAGGACAGGAGAAGTGGTACTGTGCAGTGTATATATACAGAATAATACAGATACTGAGAATTACACCCAGTATACAGGACAGAAGAAGTGGTACTGTGCAGTGTATATATACAGAATAATACAGATACTGAGAATTACACCCAGTATACAGGACAGGAGAAGTGGTACTGTGCAGTGTATATATACAGAATAATACAGATACTGATAATTACACCCAGTATACAGGACAGGAGAAGTGGTACTGTGCAGTGTATATATACAGAATAATACAGATACTGAGAATTACACCCAGTATACAGGACAGGAGAAGTGGTACTGTGCACTGTATATATACAGAAGAAAACAGATACTGAGAATTACACCCAGTATACAGCACAGGAGAAGTGGTACTGTGCAGTGTATATATACAGAATAATACAGACACTGAAAATTACACCCAGTGTACAGGACAGGAGAAATGGTACTGTGCAGTTTATATATACAGAATAATACAGATACTGAGAATTTCACCCAGTATAAAGGACAGGAGAAGTGGTACTGTGCAGTCTATATATACGGAATAATACAGATACTGAAAATTACACCCAGTATACAGGACAGGAGAAGTGGTACTGTGCAGTCTATATATACGGAATAATACAGATACTGAAAATTACACCCAGTATACAGGACAGGAAAAGTGGTACTGTGCAGAGTATATATGCAGAATAATACAGATACTGAGAATTACACCCAGTATACAGGACAGGAGAAGTGGTACTGTGCAGTGTATATATACAGAATAATACAGATACTGAGAATTACACCCAGTATACAGGACAGGAGAAGTGGTGCTGTGCAGTGTATATATACAGAATAATACAGATACTGAGAATTACACCCAGTATACAGGACAGGAGAAGTGGTACTGTGCAGTGTATATATACAGAAGAATACAGATACTGAGAATTACACCCAGTATACAGGACAGGAGAAGTGGTACTGTGCAGTGTATATATACAGAATAATACAGACACTGAGAATTACACCCAGTATACAGGACAGGAGAAGTGGTACTGTGCAGTGTATATATACAGTATAATACAGATGCTGAGGATTACACCCAGTATACAGGACATGAGAAGTGGTACTGTGCAGTGTATATATACATAATAATACAGATAATGAGAATTATACCCAGTATACAGGACAGGAGAAGTGGTACTGTGCAGTGTATATATACAGGATAAAACAGATACTGACAATTACACCCAGTATACAGGACAGGAGAAGTGGTACTGTGCAGTGTATATATACAGGATAAAACAGATACTGACAATTACACCCAGTATACAGGACAGGAGAAGTGGTACTGTGCAGTCTATAAATACGGAATAATACAGATACTGAAAATTACACCCAGTATACAGGACAGGAGAAGTGGTACTGTGCAGTCTATATATACAAAATTATACAGAAACTGAGAATTACACCCAGTATACAGGACAGGAAAAGTGGTACTGTGCAGTGTATATATGCAAAATAATACAGAAACTGAGAATTACACCCAGTATACAGGACAGGAGAAGTGGTACTGTGCAGTCTATATATACGGAATAATACAGATACTGAAAACTACACCCAGTATACAGGACAGGAAAAGTGGTACTGTGCAGTGTGTATATACAGAATAATACAGATACTGAGAATTACACCCAGTATACAGGACAGGAGAAGTGGTACAGTGCAGTGTATATATACAGAATAATACAGATACTGAGAATTACACCCAGTATACAGGACAAGAGAAGTGGTACTTTGCAATGTATATATACAGAATAATACAGATACTGAGAATTACACCCAGTATACAGGACAGGAGAAGTGGTACTGTGCAGTGTATATATACAGAAGAATACAGATACTGAGAATTACACCCAGTATACAGGACAGGAGAAGTGGTACTGTGCAGTGTATATATACAGAAGAATACAGATACTGAGAATTACACCCAGTATACAGGACAGGAGAAATGGTACTGTGCAGTGTATATATACAGAATAATACAGATACTGAGAATAACACCCAGTATACAGGACAAGAGAAGTGGTGCTGTGCAGAGAATATATACAGAATAATACAGATACTGAGAAATACACCCAGTATACAGGACAGGAGAAGTGGTACTGTGTAGTGTATATACAGAATAGTACAGATACTGAGAATTACACCCAGTATACAGGACTAGGAGAAGTGGTACTGTGCAGTGTATATATACAGAATAATACAGATACTGAGAATAATACCCAGTGTACAGGACAGGAGAAATAATACTGTGCAGTTTATATATACAGAATAATACAGATACTGAGAATTACAGCCAGTATACAGAACAGAAGAAGTGGTACTGTGCAGTGTATATACAGAATAATACAGATACTGAGAATTACACCCAGTATACAGGACAGGAGAAGTGGTACTGTGCAGTCTATATATACAAAATAATACAGAAACTGAGAATTATACCCAGTATACTGGACAGGAAAAGTGGTACTGTGCAGTGTATATATGCAGAATAATACAGAAACTGAGAATTACACCCAGTATACAGGACAGGAGAAGTGGTACTGTGCAGTCTATATATACAGAATAATACAGATACTGAAAATTACACCCAGTATACAGGACAGGAAAAGTGGTACTGTGCAGTGTGAATATACAGAATAATACAGATACTGAGAATTACACCCAGTATACAGGACAGGAGAAGTGGTACTGTGCAGTGTATATATACAGAATAATACAGATACTGAGAATTACACCCAGTATACAGGACAGGAGAAGTGGTACTGTGCAGTGTATATATACAGAATAATACAGATACTGAGAATTACACCCAGTATACAGGACATGAGAAGTGGTACTGTGCAGTGTATATATACAGAAGAATACAAATACTGAGAATTACACCCAGTATACAGGACAGGAGAAGTGGTATTGTGCAGTGTATATATACAGAATAATACAGATACTGAGAATTACACCCAGTATACAGGACAGGAGAAGTGGTACTGTGCAGTGTATATATACAGGATAAAACAGATACTGACAATTACACCCAGTATACAGGACAGGAGAAGTGGTACTGTGCAGTCTATAAATACGGAATAATACAGATACTGAAAATTACACCCAGTATACAGGACAGGAGAAGTGGTACTGTGCAGTCTATATATACAAAATTATACAGAAACTGAGAATTACACCCAGTATACAGGACAGGAAAAGTGGTACTGTGCAGTGTATATATGCAAAATAATACAGAAACTGAGAATTACACCCAGTATACAGGACAGGAGAAGTGGTACTGTGCAGTCTATATATACGGAATAATACAGATACTGAAAACTACACCCAGTATACAGGACAGGAAAAGTGGTACTGTGCAGGGTGTATATACAGAATAATACAGATACTGAGAATTACACCCAGTATACAGGACAGGAGAAGTGGTACTGTGCAGTGTATATATACAGAATAATACAGATACTGAGAATTACACCCAGTATACAGGACAGGAGAAGTGGTACTTTGCAATGTATATATACAGAATAATACAGATACTGAGAATTACACCCAGTATACAGGACAGGAGAAGTGGTACTGTGCAGTGTATATATACAGAAGAATACAGATACTGAGAATTACACCCAGTATACAGGACAGGAGAAGTGGTACTGTGCAGTGTATATATACAGAAGAATACAGATACTGAGAATTACACCCAGTATACAGGACAGGAGAAATGGTACTGTGCAGTGTATATATACAGAATAATACAGATACTGAGAATAACACCCAGTATACAGGACAAGAGAAGTGGTGCTGTGCAGAGAATATATACAGAATAATACAGATACTGAGAAATACACCCAGTATACAGGACAGGAGAAGTGGTACTGTGTAGTGTATATACAGAATAGTACAGATACTGAGAATTACAACCAGTATACAGGACTAGGAGAAGTGGTACTGTGCAGTTTATATATACAGAATAATACAGATACTGAGAATAATACCCAGTGTACAGGACAGGAGAAATAATACTGTGCAGTTTATATATACAGAATAATACAGATACTGAGAATTACAGCCAGTATACAGAACAGAAGAAGTGGTACTGTGCAGTGTATATACAGAATAATACAGATACTGAGAATTACACCCGGTATACAGGACAGGAGAAGTGGTACTGTGCAGTCTATATATACAAAATAATACAGAAACTGAGAATTACACCCAGTATACAGGACAGGAAAAGTGGTACTGTGCAGTGTATATATGCAAAATAATACAGAAACTGAGAATTACACCCAGTATACAGGACAGGAGAAGTGGTACTGTGCAGTCTATATATACAGAATAATACAGATACTGAAAATTACACCCAGTATACAGGACAGGAAAAGTGGTACTGTGCAGTGTGTATATACAGAATAATACAGATACTGAGAATTACACCCAGTATACAGGACAGGAGAAGTGGTACTGTGCAGTGTATATATACAGAATAATACAGATACTGAGAATTACACCCAGTATACAGGACAGGAGAAGTGGTACTGTGCAGTGTATATATACAGAATAATACAGATACTGAGAATTACACCCAGTATACAGGACATGAGAAGTGGTACTGTGCAGTGTATATATACAGAAGAATACAAATACTGAGAATTACACCCAGTATACAGGACAGGAGAAGTGGTATTGTGCAGTGTATATATACAGAATAATATAGACACTGAATATTAAACCCAGTGTACAGGACAGGATAAGTGGTACTGTGCAGTGTATATATACAGAATAATACAGATACTGAGAATAACACCCAGTATACAGGACAAGAGAAGTGGTGCTGTGCAGAGAATATATACAGAATAGTACAGATACTGAGAAATACACCCAGTATACAGGACAGGAGAAGTGGTACTGTGTAGTGTATATACAGAATAGTACAGATACTGAGAATTACACCCAGTGTACAGGACAGGAGAAATAATACTGTGCAGTTTATATATACAGAATAATACAGATACTGAGAATTACACCCAGTATACAGGAGAAGTGGTACTGTGCAGTGTATATATACAGAATAATACAGATACTGAGAATTACACCTGGTATACAGGACAGGAGAAGTTGTACTGTGCAGTGTATATACAGAATAATACAGATACTGAGAATTATACCCAGTATACAGGACAGAAGAAGTGGTACTGTGCAGTGTATATACAGAATAATACAGATACTGAGAATTACACCCAGTATATAGGACAGGAGAAGTGGTACTGTGCAGTGTATATATACAGGATAAAACAGATACTGAGAATTACACAAAGTATACAGGACAGGAGAAGTGGTACTGTGCAGTCTATATATATGGAATAATACAGACACTGAAAATTACACCCAGTATACAGGACAGGAGAAGTGGTACTGTGCAGTGTATATATACAGAATAATACAGATACTGAGAATAACACCCAGTGTACAGGACAGAAGAAATAATACTGTGCAGTTTATATATACAGAATAATACAGATACTGAGAATTACAGCCAGTATACAGAACAGAAGAAGTGGTACTGTGCAGTGTATATACAGAATAATACAGATACTGAGAATTACACCAAGTATACAGGACAGGAGAAGTGGTACTGTGCAGTGTATATATACAGAATAATACAGCTATTGATAATTACACCCAGTATACAGGACAGGAGAAGTGGTACTGTGCAGTGTATATATACAGAATAATACAGATACTGAGAATTACACCCAGTATACAGGACAGGAGAAGTGGTACTGTGCAGTGTATATATACAGTATAATACAGATACTGAGGATTACTCCCAGTATACAGGACAGGAGAAGTGGTACTGTGCAGTGTATATATACAGAATAATACAGATACTGAGAATTACACCCAGTATACAGGACAGGAGAAGTGGTACTGTGCAGTGTATATATACAGAATAATACAGATACTGAGAATTACACCCAGTATACAGGACAGGAGAAGTGGTACTGTGCAGTGTATATATACAGAATAATACAGATACTGAGAATTACACCCAGTATACAGGACAGGAGACGTGTTACTGTGCAGTGTATATATACAGAAGAATACAGATACTGAGAATTACACCCAGTATACAGGACAGGAAAAGTGGTACTGTGCAGTGTATATATACAGAATAATACAGACACTGAGAATTACACCCAGTATACAGGACAGGAGAAGTGGTACTGTGCAGTGTATATATACAGTATAATACAGATGCTGAGGATTACACCCAGTATACAGGACATGAGAATTGGTACTGTGCAGTGTATATATACAGAATAATACAGACACTGATAATTACACCCAGTATACAGGACAGGAGAAGTGGTACTGTGCAGTGTATATATACAGAATAATACAGATACTGAGAATTATACCCAGTATACAGGGCAGGAGAAGTGATATTGTGCAGTGTATATATACAGAATAATACAGATACTGAGAATTACACCCAGTATACAGGACAGGAGAAGTGGTACTGTGCAGTGTATATATACAGGATAAAACAGATACTGACAATTACACCCAGTATACAGGACAGGAGAAGTGGTACTGTGCAGTCTATAAATACGGAATAATACAGATACTGAAAATTACACCCAGTATACAGAACAGGAGAAGTGGTACTGTGCAGTCTATATATACAAAATAATACAGAAACTGAGAATTACACCCAGTATACAGGACAGGAGAAGTGGTACTGTGCAGTGTATATATGCAAAATAATACAGAAACTGAGAATTACACCCAGTATACAGGACAGGAGAAGTGGTACTGTGCAGTCTATATATACGGAATAATACAGATACTGAAAACTACACCCAGTATACAAGACAGGAAAAGTGGTACTGTGCAGTGTGTATATACAGAATAATACAGATACTGAGAATTACACCCAGTATACAGGACAGGAGAAGTGGTACTGTGCAGTGTATATATACAGAATAATACAGATACTGAGAATTACACCCAGTATACAGGACAGGAGAAGTGGTACTTTGCAATGTATATATACAGAATAATACAGATACTGAGAATTACACCCAGTATACAGGACAGGAGAAGTGGTACTGTGCAGTGTATATATACAGAAGAATACAGATACTGAGAATTACACCCAGTATACAGGACAGGAGAAGTGGTACTGTGCGGTGTATATATACAGAAGAATACAGATACTGAGAATTACACCCAGTATACAGGACAGGAGAAGTGGTACTGTGCAGTGTATATATACAGAATAATACAGCTATTGATAATTACACCCAGTATACAGGACAGGAGAAGTGGTACTGTGCAGTGTATATATACAGAATAATACAGATACTGAGAATTACACCCAGTATACAGGACAGGAGAAGTGGTACTGTGCAGTGTATATATACAGTATAATACAGATACTGAGGATTACTCCCAGTATACAGGACAGGAGAAGTGGTACTGTGCAGTGTATATATACAGAATAATACAGATACTGAGAATTACACCCAGTATACAGGACAGGAGAAGTGGTACTGTGCAGTGTATATATACAGAATAATACAGATACTGAGAATTACACCCAGTATACAGGACAGGAGAAGTGGTACTGTGCAGTGTATATATACAGAATAATACAGATACTGAGAATTACACCCAGTATACAGGACAGGAGACGTGTTACTGTGCAGTGTATATATACAGAAGAATACAGATACTGAGAATTACACCCAGTATACAGGACAGGAAAAGTGGTACTGTGCAGTGTATATATACAGAATAATACAGACACTGAGAATTACACCCAGTATACAGGACAGGAGAAGTGGTACTGTGCAGTGTATATATACAGTATAATACAGATGCTGAGGATTACACCCAGTATACAGGACATGAGAATTGGTACTGTGCAGTGTATATATACAGAATAATACAGACACTGATAATTACACCCAGTATACAGGACAGGAGAAGTGG